>NW_022158704.1:0-2518 GCF_000260195.1 Fusarium odoratissimum NRRL 54006 | reverse complement strand
AAAATAACATAAAGTATTTTTAATTTTATTTTAGCTTAATAGCTAGCTAAAAGAAATTTAATTTTATATTTTAATAAAAAATTTATTTACTTAAGGATTTTAATTCTTTTTTTTATTTAATATTTCTTATTAATTAACTTAAATACTTATTATAAAGCTTTTATAAACTTATTATAATTAATATAAATTTAAAAGGTTATAGATAATAGTTTATCTTTTAATATAATAATTATTTCTTTTTATATAAGTTAAGACTATTATATAATATTACCTTTAAGATATCCTAAAGTATATATAAGCTTAGTATTAATATTTATAAACTAATTAATAAGGTAATTTCTTTTTTTTCTTGTTTTTTTTTTCTTTTTCTTATTATTAGCCTTATATAAGGCTATTAAGCTTTTTAATTTTTCTATAAAGGCTTAAATAATAAGACCCTTATAGTAGGCTATTATTATAGAATTTAAAATTATATAAGGTTTATCTGCCTTAATAGTATAATTACTGCCTTAACCAGGTAGTCTTAATATTAGTTACCTCTTAGTAGTTAGGTTACCCTTTTTTCTTTATTTTACTTAAAGGATATACCTAGTCTATTTATTATAAAGTATGTTTTTTAAACTAACTTCTGGTTATATTTATTAATATTAATTATAGCTATTAATATAATACTATATAATAGCCTATAGCCTAATTAGGGCTATTATATAACTAACTATAATATTATTAATATAATTAGATTAATACTAAAGTAAGCTAAGGGTAAAGATTATTATATATTATATAAGATAGCTAAAGCTATTAGGATAAACTTCTTTTTAAGAGGCAGATTAAGCCTAATTCAGATAGCTATCTTTAAATATAGCCTACTTAGCTTAATTAGTTATCTAGATTTAGATTACCTAGGTAATATAATATCTTTGACCTAGCTAGCTAGAGAGCTATTTAGATTAAAGAAGCTAGAAGAAGCCTTATAGCAAGGCTAGTCTCTTAAGGCAGAAGAGGCAGCTTTCCTTCTTATATTTATAGGCTTAAACTTAGCCTAGTATAAAGAGTGGCTTAAGAATATAATTATTAAGGCCAAATAGGTACTTTATATCCTCCCTCTTATATAGAAGTAAAGATAAATATTAGGTAAAGGCAGGGTTTTATAGAATTCTATTAAAGTTAGAATTAAAGGAATTAGGTTAACTTTTATATAAGTTAATTAGTAAAAGTTAAATTAACCTCTATTAAATATATATAGTATAGCATATAACTAATTAACCTTATATATAAGAATATATTAAGTAAAATTAGTAGAAAAGTAGTAGTTTAAACTAGGAAAAAGGTAACTTATATAGGCCTAGTATTAGGTAAGGAAAATAATTAATTTAATAGGGTTTTTATTAAGTAGTTTAAGTATATTAGGTTTAAGAATTTCTCTTATTCCCTTTTTACTCAGTATAATAATAATAAGGTTATATATTTCCTAAATTATATTCTAATAGCGAGCTGCCTACTAGGCCTATAATTCTATAGCTTTAATAAGAGCTTGTTTAAGGTTATTTATTTTAATAGTTATATTAGCTATCTGCTAATAAAGCTATATAAGATTAGAGTTAGTATTACTTTTAGAGTTATTATTTATATTCTAGTTATTATTAATAGGTATTAAAGTAGTATTATATATAGTATATTAATAAATAAGATTAATATAAGCAGCTATTTTATTTATATTCCTTAGTATTATATAATATTATCTATATAAAAGCTATTAATATATAATACTTAAATCTAATTATATTAAACTAGGCTATATTAGGTTTATTAATAATAGACTATATAAGGCATATAATTAAGTATTTTTAAAAGTTAAAATACCTATCTAATAATATATAAAGTAAAGCTAAAGGTATTAGAATAAGATAATAAAATAAAGTATTTATTTTTAATATAATATAATATAAGGTATTATATATTATACTAAAAAATATAATAACCTTAATATTAAATCTTAGCAGATTATATAATTACTGCCTTAAACCTTAAGATCTAACTAAATAAATAGCCTTAATCTATAAGTATAAAAAAGATATTTCCCCTATCCTTAGCAGGCCAAATGCCCTCTCTATTATTCCCCTCTTAAGGTAATCACTACTAAGGCTTTAACCCTAAAAGGCCATATTAAAATAAGCCAAAAAGAGGAGGAAAAAGGCAAATTAGGAAAAGAAGGTTTTGGCATTTAGGGAAAAACTATAAATATTAGCAGATCGAGGCTAGCTTGGCAGGTTAGTAATAGATTAGATCAGGTTATAAGATAATATAGTAGGAGAAACATAAGTTAAGGATAAATATAGTTAAATAATACTTAGGATTAATTATATAATTAAGTTATAAGAAGGTAAAAAGCTACCTTATTGTGACGGGTTGGTTCCCAACTGTGGATAAACTAAGCCGTGCTAGGTTTATTGTTGGCAGATTGCGTAGGGCGTGATGCTGAGCTTGTCGAAGTGTCACGTCTCTTAATGGTAGATTC